>NW_020525554.1:0-17500 GCF_003368295.1 Carassius auratus | reverse complement strand
GTCCCAAAGCCAACCCATCCTTCCTTTTATAGTATCGTGCTTTATGGATGGCAATGAGGGGGGCACCATCTAAAATCAGTCTGATTAAATGAGTCTAATATTAGAAGCAATATTTCAGCCACTCGGTGGGAAAATTCTAATATTTACATGTTGTTTAAATGGTCTATAAATATCTTCTAAAATCGTGTACCGGAAGGCTTTATTGAGTGTCTGGTAGTTGAAGTGTTCAGGTGCTAATCCAATCACAACAGCATTAGGATCTGAAGTTTCCAAACCTGCAGCATAGGAAAGAAGGAGATCAACACAAACCCTTCTATGACAAACATGGAAAACAAAGCTGTTTTTTTGTTTTTTTTCTAAAACTGTGTGTTTTATCCTGTGTGTTTTTAATTTTATTTTTAATGTTAGTGCTTTCCTCATTACTTCGATGCTAGTGTGTATCACGGTTGCTCAAGTATTTTTAACTGGCAGTGCTGGGAAGGTTACTTTGGAAATGTTATATGTTTAAGATTACAAGTTACTCTATTTAAAATATAATAAGTAGTGTAACTTTTCAATTACTTTATTAAAGTAATGTAACATTACATTTGATTCGAATCATTTTCTCCACGCTCGAGCAGCTGTAGCCACAATCAGAATCAGAATCAGAATCAGAATGAGCTTTATTGCCAGGTATATTTACACATACGAGGAATTTGTTTTCGTGACAGAAGCTCCGCAGTACAACAGAATGACAGCGACAGAACATAAAACACATAATAAAAGAATAAAAAATACAAATATGTAGACAGTGAATGACAATATACAAATGACAATTGTAGGCAGGTATATTACAAAGTGAAGTTATGTATGTACATATATATTGTGTGCAAAATTTAAGTGTATACTAAGTATGTGTGTTAGATAAATAAAGTGTGTGTGTATATAAATATAAAGTGTAGTGTGTTCGCCGTTATTATCAGCTGTTCATAAGATGGATTGCCTGAGGGAAGAAACTGGTCCTGTGTCTGGTCGTTCTAGTGCTCAGTGCTCTGTAGCGTCGACCAGATGGCAACAGTTCAAAGAGGGAGTGTGCTGAATGTAAGGGGTCCAGAGTGATTTTGACAGCCCTTTCTCTCACTCTGGATAAGTACAGTTCTTGAATAGATGGGAGAGTTGAACCGATGATTCGCTCAGCAGTCCGGACTACCCTCTGTAGTCTTCTGAGGTCAGATTTAGAAGCTGAGCTGAACCAGACAGTTACTGAAGTGCAGAGGATGGATTCAATGATGGCGGAGTAGAACTGTTTCAGCAGCTCCTGTGGCAGGTTTAACTTCCTCAGCTGGCGGAGAAAGTACAACCTCTGCTGGGCCTTTTTTACGATGGAGTCAATGTGAATGTCCCACTTCAGGTCCTGAGAGATAGTGGTGCCCAGGAACCTGAATGACTCCACTGCAGTCACAGTGCTGTTCATGATGGTGAGTGGGGGGAGTGCAGGGGGGTTTCTCCTGAAGTCCACGATCATCTCCACTGTTTTGAGGGTGTTAAGCTCCAGGTTGTTGAGACTGCACCAGACAGCCAGCTCTTTTACCTCCTGTCTGTAAGCAGACTCGTCACCGACCTGAATGAAGCCGATGAGTGTGGTGTCATCTGCAAACTTCAGGAGCTTGACAGAGGGGTCCTTAGACGTGCAATCGTTGGTGTAGAGGGAGAAGAGCAGTGGGGAGAGAACACATCCCTGGGGAGCTCCGGTGCTGATTGTACGGGTGCTGGATGTGTATTTTCCCAACCTCACTAGCTGCTGCCTGTCTGTCAGGAAGCTGTTGATCCACTGACAGATGGAGGTGGGCACGGAGAGCTGATTTAGTTTGGGCAGGAGTAGGTTTGGGATGATCGTGTTGAAGGCCGAGCTGAAGTCCACAAACAGGATCCTCACATAAGTCCCCGGTCTGTCTAGGTGTTGCAGAACATAATGCAGTCCAATGTTTACTGCATCGTCCACAGACCTGTTTGCTCTGTAGGCAAACTGAAGAGGATCCAGCAAGGGCCCAGTGATGTCCTTCAGGTGGGCCAGCACCAGTTTTTCAAATGACTTCATGACTACAGACGTTAGAGCCACAGGCCTGTAGTCATTTAGTCCTGTAATTTTGGGTTTCTTAGGGATGGGGATGATGGTGGAACGTTTGAGGCATGAAGGGACTTCGCACAGCTCCAGCGATCTGTTGAAGATCTGTGTGAAGATGGGGGCCAGCTGGTCAGCACAGGATTTCAGACAGGCTGGTGTAACACAATCTGGGCCTGGTGCTTTTTTCCTTTTCTGCTTCCGGAAGACCTGGCGCACCGCATCCTCGCTGATCTGAATTGCAGGTGTGGGTGAGAGGGGGGATGCAGGAGGTGAGAATGGTGAGAGTGCTTGATTGGAGAGGTGTTCAGGATGGGTTGCATGAGCTGTTAATGGTGTGAACGGTAGTTTGGAGAGGCATTCAGGGCTGGTTGCAGGAGTTGTGAAGGGTGTGAATGGTTGTGTGGGGAGGCGTTCAGGGCAGGTGATGGGTGTTCTTTCAAACCTGCAGTAAAACTCGTTCAGATCGTCTGCCAGTCGTTGATTCTCTACGGTGCTGGGGGGTGGTGTCTTGTAATTGGTGATCTTCTTTAGACTTTTCCACACTGATGCGGAGTCGTTGGAAGTGAACTGAGTCCTTATTTTTTCAGAATAATTCCTCTTTGCCACTTTGATCTCCTTTTCCAATGTGTATTTAGCCTGTTTATACAAGACATTGTCCCCCTTCACGTAAGCATCTTCTTTGGCCTGACGGAGCTGTCTGAGTTTTGCAGTGAACCACGGTTTGTCATTATTGTAAATTAGTTGAGTCTTTGTAGGAATACACATATCCTCACAGAAACTGATATATGATGTTACGGTCTCTGTGAGTTCATCCAGATCGGTGGCAGCAGCTTCAAAAACACTCCAATCAGTGAGGTCAAAACACGATTGTAAATCCTGCTCTGCTTCATTAGGACATTACAATGTCTCGTAAGCAATGCATTTGTATTGCACCACCGAATACACCTGAAATTGTTCGTCTGCGCAAATCATTTTACTCCAGACTGCTTTCTGAACGAGGGACAACTCAAGGCAGGTTCTGCTAAACCTCAAGGATGGATCAGTACTCACTGTTCGTGATCCAGCTGCACCTCCAGAAGAATTAAATCTCACACTTTATATCTTTTATGATTACTTGCAAATCATCTTTGCTCTTCCACGAAAGAGACGGGTGGGGTGAGCAGCAGCTCATTATCATTTAAAGAGACAAGCACCGAAACGGGTCGCTCTTTACATGCTCTAATTTTTGACAAGGTAGAAAGGGAGTTGTATTTACAACCACTGAGGAATTTTAACCACAACAACTTGTGGAAAATGGGTGTCCAATGTCCCCCACAGCCTCCACAAAATCAGACTCACTTTTAGATTTGAGGTTAATTACAAGAAACAGTTTAATAGCTATGATTGTTTTTATTGATTTTTTTTTTTTTTTTTTTTTTTTATTAAATCTTTGCATAGCTGTGACAGGAAACGCTGGCATCTAACAATGCTTCGGAAAAGAAAAGTTAATCTTACAAAAAAAAAAGTCTATGCATAAACCCAAAAAGGAAATAAAACAGTTTAAAAAAAAAAAAAAAGCTTGTGCATGGAAGCCCATTACCGCCACTAAATAAAAATAAATAACTGTATAACTCGCAGTTGTGTGTTATAAAGTCAGAATTGCAAGACATGGGAACCAGAATTGTTTTAATTTTTATTCACTGGCTTCCATATTATTCTGTTTCCTAAACTCCTGAATTTTTCCCTCATATTTTAGAGCAGTCATTTCATTTCAGGAAAGAAATCAATAAAATCTGTGTTTGTGTGTGTGTGTAAGAAAATCATATGTAACCCACTTTGTGATTGTTTATATTTTCAAAAGTGACTAATTTAATTACTATTTTTTTCCCCTTAGTAACTGTAGCTAATTACAATTACATTTTGTGATTTGTGATACAAAATGTGACATTTTGCTACATGTACGTAGTTGCTCCCCAACACTGTTAACTGTTGGCTAGGTGTTCTGGATGTTACGTCTGATCGCACTAAGATAAGCTGTACTACTGAACAAGAGGCTGACCTGTGAAGTCCTCTAGAGCGCTCTCCTCCACCAGCAGTAGGGGGCGCACTGCTCTCTGCTGCAGGAGATTACGGGCCGCAGTGAGCGATGTGAAGATCTCCTGCTCCTGGAGGTCAAAGTTCAACCGACGCAGTCGCTCAAACAGGGTCCTCTTACATTCCTTCGTGGTGTTGGTCACAAATTTGACAGTGACTGGAGCCTGTCTTAATCTGGACAAGTACACGTCTAATTAGTTTCTATGCAATACCAAACAATAAACTATCTCAACTGAAAAATTGCACTAAAAGAGTTATGGAATTAAATAGTTTTGGTAAGCTGATCTCAGGTTGGCAGACATGTATTTAAGTTTTAAATAATACCCTTTTGTTCATACAGTATACTGTCGATTACTTGATTTTAATTGATGTATTTGTTTTTAATTGATTTACACGTTGATGAACTTATAGCAATTATATTTAGACCCATTGCCTAAATTCAGTCTTTTAGTTGATGCTGTTTATTAGTGGATACATGAGAAAAACTTCAAGAAGCATTATTTGAAATGGGCTTCCCATCTGTTAATCACAATAAACTTTGTGCTTCATTTATTTTGATCTGGAATTGTACATTCAATATGAAAAATATCAGTTTTATCTAGAAGTTCATACAATACAGATTGCTGTAAAGGTGAGCGATAGTTACAGCACGAAATAAACATGAATGAACATCACAGCTGGATGACCTGAATTATGTCCAATATAATAGCTCAGTATTTCAGCAATGGAAAACCTTAAAAAGTGTGTAAATAGTGTTGCGTAACGTTACATTTTCCTCAGTAGTTCGTTAGTTTGCTAGAAAATAAGAACTATAGAAAGAAACACTAATTTTAAAATATTATAGCAACCGACTAGGGTTCCATGGACAATTTCCAGCATTGTGTCGGTCCTATTTGTTGCCTCTAAAATATTTCATCAGACAGAAATGTCTCTTTGTGAACGCATCTATATATATATATATATATATTTGCACAAACTGACCGGGTTAATGCCTCCTGTGCTCCAGGGACTGCAGCATCCTCGATATGAAGCGTCCCACTGAGATCAATGAGAACCGCTTTCAGCGCGCGACGAGACGCCATCACTGAAACTGAATATGACACACTCCACTCAGCTTTATGATAGATAGATAGATAGATAGATAGATAGATAGATAGATAGATAGATAGATAGATAGATAGATAGATAGATAGATAGATAGATATTTTGGCTTTGCCTGGACTGAATGGAGAAAAAAACAGACTAACGTTAAACACGACGATTTATGGTTTTGGGGATCATATAGTCAGTTGAGAGTGTTCAAGTAATGCTTTTATTCACATGAACTCTGGATTACACACAATGACAGTCTTCCAAAACAACATTTCATCTCAACATCTGTGTTTGACATCATTTTAAGGATTTGGAAACCCTACATTTATTTAAAACGAGCTGCCAAACAACACGAGGTTTAAATGAGGTGATGCAGATTGATTTAAAAATCATATAATAATACACAACGAACTGAAAGATCGTGTAAATAGAGTAATGTGTTGCTGGTAGATTGCGTTTAGTTTTGTAATAACGAGACAACCCGATGTATAGACTACAAAAAAATAACATGTTCAGTCGTTTCCAAACGATGTGCGTATTGTATCTTAAACTGATTAAGAAAAGGATTAAACTATGACCGTTAAAAGATAAAACACATTTGACCAATAGAAGTTATTGTATACATTTCTATGAACTACACTTACTTCCTGCTAGGGTCCTTCTCTGGCGGAGGCTTACATTTAGCAGTCCTGAGAAATGCCTGTCTAAAAAGCACGTGCAACTACTTAACAATTACGTTGTTTTCTATTTGTTTTTTTATTCTCTTTTAATATATGTTGTGTAGCTGTATTTCATTTATTTATTTTTGTCTAAGAGCACACTGGCTTTTCTCCAACCTGGCATTGTCTAATCATTTAAGAGGGTTATATATGACAGATTAGTCACTCAATAAATGCAAAACATATGTTGGATATTTTAATGGCAGATTAAAGAGCATTTAGTACATCGATTCATGTCTCTTTTATCAATATTAGATTTGGTTGTTGGTTTACAATTTATAATGATTAGTTCACAAAAAAAATTATATATTGTATGTATTTTAATTATGAACAAAATATAAAAATTGAATAAGTTATAGCATATGCATTGATTTAAACTTAAGGATATGTATTAATTCATGCCTTTAACATCCTTTCAGATCTCAATTTTTGGGGGTAATGAGGAGCATAACTTTGCTGCCAAAAATATTTTTCCCTGCCATGATATAAATCCTGGGATTGGAGAAGTATAAAGACACATCATCTTCAGTAATAACCATTAAGCATAGATTATCGAAGGGTTATGCTTTAATCGCTGCTCTGAACATATGGTGGTAATTCAGTGCTTTATCCGTGGTCTGGGCTACTGTTAATAAAAGGGCAGTGTAATAGTGATGGAGTAATCTAGCGTTGATAATGGACTCCATATGCTTCTGATCACAGCCAAACACATAACGTCAAACTCTGAACTGACCTCCTCAAAAATAACATTTAACCAGAAGACTGCACTAATGATGACTGAGTGGCAATCTCCAACATCTATTATAAGATGAAAAGACAAAACAACTTTATTAAAACCTGAAATATGAAATGACTGCCTCAGAAGGGTAGAAACTTACTTTTCAAACTTTTCAAGCCAAACGTGTTGCATATTAAAGCTTGGTGTCATAACACTACATTAATCACATCTTTATTAAAAAAAAAAAAATCAGACTTTATCCATATTTCTTTAAATATATTAAACCCAGCGTTACTTTCCAAGCTGTCTTTGAATTGGAAACACAATAAGATTAGCTTCGAGGAACTTGACATTTATTAGGAAAGAAAATATATTTCATTTGCCAGAATCAAAGCATAAGAGAGACCTGTGCAACTGATTTCATTGTTGCTCTGAGAAACACGTGAGGAAGTGACACTTTACTGGAGCTTGGATGAGACAAAAACAACAAGCACAGACGCCGGAGCTTCTGTCGAGTTACAAAACTGGAAAAGAAAAAGGTTTACTGGTATTTGTTTCATATAAAACTACCAGAGTATTTACAGTAAATCATTCAGGATACAATTTCCAGACATTGGACAGCAACATTTAAAGTCACAAATACACTTTTTTTACTCTTAAAAAATACTATTTTTCTTTGCCACAGTCCCTGTGTTCCTTATTAGATCCCGATCGACTGCAATCCATCAGTTCCTTCTTCATCCAAACAGTAATAATAAGACGATACACACTGAATTTACTGCTATCAGAGGTACTGTGGGAGGAGAAGAGAACATCTGTTAATATACAACAATTTCTGATATTACATGAAGACACAGGAACAATATATGGAGCTATTTTAACCCAGAACGTGATAAAGATCTATGCAAATCTAAAAACCATTACAGTGGCCTGTAGCATGAAACTAGATGAACAAACTCAGAGTTGCTGATTAAGTCTTGAATTGACAAAATCTGATAAAGCAAACCTGGTTTAGATCAGGTTCACCGGGGTCACTGAGCTTGACAAACGTTCTCCATCAACTCAGAGTTTGAGATTAAAGTAAAGTGACGTTCAGCCAAGTATGGTGACCCATACTCAGAATTGAATATATCATATGAATTATAAACAATTACAATTAATATAATATAAAACATTTATAAATAAGTAGTTGCACAATTCTTTGACTTTGAACTGCTTTAATTTGTAGCTAGCGATACGGGGGAGTGGCTTCATTACATCAGAACTATGTCACTTTGCTCACAGCTGATTGGTCCAGTTTGGGTTTGCGATCTCTAACCCAGAATAAAACCTGCTCCGGAGCAGGCTAGCTGTGTAGCGTAAGTTACAATGATGACGAAAACATCCCATCTTCTCCAGCCTGAAAACTCTCAAACTAAACGTGGAGTTGCCTGGGTAAAACCTGAAATCAGCTTCGTGCTACAGGCCACAGATATGAGGTATATTTGGTTTGTAAAACAATGAGTAGACATCAGTATTAACACTTTATGAAAGATCAAACCTCTCATGACAGTCCTGACAGAGCGGATAAGGTTCAGAAGTTGTGCTTTAATGCCGGGTTCATCTCCGAATCCTCCAATACTCTGCTCTGCTCCCCAGCCGACTGGAAAATGATGTGTTTGTTAGTCACAGAGCCCTCTGCCATGATAACCATCATGCTATAATAACTATATGCTTGCATATTAGGATGTGTGTTTATCGTCAAGGACTGAAGGATTATATAGTTGAAAAATTTTAGCAGCCAGGCTGCTAAATGAACTTGTTTTTTAGTTTTGTTTTTTTCACAAGAACAAATTTCTCAAATCTTTCTCTAGACAAAGTCTTTCTTGATGAATTGTTCTTTACTGCAACATTTCTTACATTTATAAATAATAAGAATAACATATTTTGTATATGATACTATCATTCCCAACAGATTTCTTTCACACATCTGTTTGTATGTATATTTATTTCTTGTTATTTTTATTATTAATGAAATGAGAAGTTTAGACCCACTGCAATCATTAAGATTTTAAAACAGTAATTTAATAGTAGTGATTGACGTTATTAAATAACACCAATGTGAAGTATGGAAATTGTGTAGTGATCAAAAATGTCAAACAGAAATTATCTTTTTTTTTCTTCTAAATAGCAGCTCTGTAACCCTTTTCAACCAATTTCAAAAACTTCGTTTTTATGTCAAATATAATGATTCATATGTAGACACAAGTACAGTACATGACACTGTTAAAGTGATTTACAATAGACTGGTAAAACAACAGCGAAACAAATCTATTAATAACTACTTATTATAATTATAGTCATTATAGGCGATGTCAAAAACAACCATGGTCATTTTAGAAGCAAACCATGTAATAATCGCTTATGTTAACGTGTAACGTTACTATTTTAATATTTCCCTGCCCATGATTTAGGAGACGTCAAATCTAGGCTAGCAATCCAAATGGTAACACACAAAAACTTATGCGACAAAACAAACATATCTTCATTCTTCAGAATAAAATACAATTCTGAGTTCCTACTTTTACTGAGAAACCTCTCTTCGTGAAGAACAGCGATGGCATTGGTGAATAATATCGCTGTTTGAATCAGCGCGTACAGAGTGAACGCCATGTTGGCACTGTTGTGCTGCTGACGTAAAATAACTTGCGTCGCGCGGAATTACGTCACAGACGCGCCGCGAGAGATTTCCATAATACTACTCTAACTACACCAGTTTATTTATTAAATAGCAGAAATAGTATTATGCTTTGAATTTAGCCATGTAGTGTACCCACCAAATGAATCACGTGTTTGATTTATATGTACTCCTTGGACATAAATTCGTATTTACGAGACATTGTAGATATTTGTGTACTTTATATCATTTAAACCAAAGACTACAGTTTTAAACACGATTAAAATATTTTTTATATAAAATATGCAAAAACGAATTAATAAAGCGAACAGCCTATAGTAACTCAATTATATATTTCATGATATACTTAATAATTAAATTACAGATGTAATATATTTAATATATAATGTAGGTCTTGTAGGTTTAATTAAACACGCATTTAAAATCAATGTAAATCATAAAAATGCACACAAATATTGTTTAATATATTTAATAGCACTAATTGTCTTTCTTTACTTCCAAATTGTATTATGCTTGTGTTTGTCAAAGTGCCACTTTCAAAAAGAAATAAATAAATAGTCATTTTCATATTATAGACTTTTAATTATCCACATAAATAGTAGAGAAACTACAAGAACATATTTAAATACATTTGCAGGAACAGTTAATAATAACATTTTTAAACTTGTGTTTATGTCAATGTTGTATTTAAACAGGCAAAACATGAAAAAGTTCACACGCTTTCAGATCGCTCTTAGACCTCAGCCACAGTAGCCTACAGAGCCAACCTCCTTATGTACATTTACACCCTACCGCTAATATCACTGTACAGTGTGCTGTTATCAATAAACCAGTGAATGCATGGGTAATAAATCAACTTAAATAAGTTCATAAATAATCAAAGTGGGGTTACTGTACAGGAAATACGTCAAATGAACTCTAAATCATTGGTAGATGCACTGAACTGTACTGTCTATCAGTTTTGGTTTGATTGAGAGCTGGACATCGATGAGGCGTTCAACTTCTGATCCGGTCAAGAGGCTGCTTTCGTTGTGCTTGATGATTCCTCAGAGAGATGGGGATGATTTAAACTCTTTGTGTCAAAAGTTGTGGAGAGCAGCTTGATTTAGTTTCAAAGGTTTACCTAAAACATACAACAATTGATACAGTCATTAAGATTTCTCGAAATACAGTGCAGTTTGTCATATAAACACTATGTTGAAGCTCATATTAAATCTGCAGTGTTTTATTTGAAACATTGTTTCTCAGTTAATGAAATAACTTTGATACTTACCATTTAGCTTTTGTTTAGATGTGTCCCGACCTTTTCTTTTCTAATGATGTTTGCATAGGGAATCTGAAAAAAAAATACATGGATTGAGTTGATACTTGGATTCTCCATCAAAAATACAACATTTCTCCCATCCAACATTTAGGGAATTTGTGACCCTGTACCACAAAACCAGTCTTAAGTGTCAATTTTTCAAAATTCATCGGAATTATATTGTAACTATTATTGTAACTTACACTAAAATTACATAATCTGAAAGCTGAATAAATAATATTTGCATGGATATATAGTTTATTAGGATCAGACAATAATTGGCTGAGATACAACTATTTGAAAATCTGGAATCTGAGGGTGCACAAAAAAATCAAAATATTGATAAAATCACCTTTAAATTTGTCCAAATGAATTTTGTCCAATGCATATTACTAATCCAAAATTAATTTTTGATATATTTACATTAGGAAATGTACAAAATATCTTCATGGAACATAACTTTTCTTAATATCCTAATGATTTTTGGCATAAAAGGAAAATAGATCATTCTGACCCATAACATTTTTTTTGGCTATTGCTACAAATATACCAGTGCTACTTCAGACAAATTTTCTTAATAAAATAATGTTTAATAAAACACTGTGTCCTTAATATTTTTATAACGCACTACTTTCTACATTGTAATAAATTTACATTACAGTCACTTTTTATTTTATTTTATTTTGTTTCTATTTTTTTTTCTTTTTGTCTCTTACAGTAAAAAAGTAAAATAGTGAAATATCTGTATAAGTCAAAATAACTATATTTGCAACTCACAGGGTCTTCTTGTAGCTTATCGCTTAAATGTGTGGTGATACGTCACCAATAGGAAGCTTGCATCTTGCAAACTTCATTATGAATAATTCATCTCTACAGTTTTGTGCATTACAGAAGTTCAGCTTTCAATCGGTCTTGCTGTAATCTCTCATATCTGCTCTCCCCTGGCTTGACGGATGGTGTTGAACTGAGAGAACACACAGTGGCAGTCTGCCAGCATCATCCATGTGTTAAAACACAGATGCCCCAGTGATTGATGCCGCAGCGCTGTGCAATGTTGAACCAGCTCTAGACAACAAAAGATTACGAGACACCAGATCCTGCTGCTAGTCTGCTGGTTATCTTACATTTCCACTTTAACATAGATCGAGCCTGCTACAGCAGATTACTAATATAAGAGGGATATTTGTACGATTCACGAGTAAATCAATCAGATGGGAAATGATGAAAACTCCTTACCATCTGTAACTGCTGCACCATTTCTTCCCTGTAAGCCAGTTCTCTCTTCATTTGGTCCTGAAAGTTATCTGTAGGATAGCCAAATATGCTATATTAAAATCTAAGACATCTTATGGTTCATATATAAACCCTTTTACAGTTATGTAGTGGCCTACAAGTGCTTTTGAAAAAGGCTTACTCTTTATATGGCTCATTATGGAGTTAAACTGACTTATTGATCAGGTAAAGCAGGTCTATGCTAAATCATGATGATACTGTAAAACTCGTGAAGTGAAAGTCAGGACACTTACGGAAAACTGGAAACGAAGAGCTGCCTTTCAGAGCGTGAAACTCCTGCTCCAGTCTCCTCCGTAAATCTATCTGTTCAAGGAGAACTTTCTGGAGTTCCTCTGAAGGACAGAATACACCATAAATCGAGATCAGACGCTGAGCTGCGCTGAAATATCAGCTATTACATCCAGAGCAGTCACAACAATGTGTTTGAAATATTTTTCAAAGTCTGGGGTCAGTAGGAGTTTGTAAAGTTTTTTAAAAGAAGTGCTTTTACCAAGGCTGCAGTTATTTATTTATTAATACAGTAAAATTGTGAAATATTATTACTATTGATAATACCATTTCCTTTTTTAATATTTTGTAAAATACAATTTATTGCTGGGATCAAAGCTGAATTTTCAGCATCATTACTCCAGTCTTCAGAAATCACTGTAATATTGCTGTGATTGTTATCAATGCTGAAGACATCAGCTCTGATGAATAGAAAGTTCAAAAGAACAGCATTTAATTCAAATCAATTCGTTTGTTACTTTATAAATGCATTTACTCTCACTTTTGATCAAGTGAATGTGCCCCTGCTGAATAAAAGTAATAATTTCTTTCCCATAAAAATCGTACCGACCCCAAACGTATTCTTTAATAAAGGCTTTGCTCGTTATCTCACCTTTTTCCATGTTCTCAACATCCTTCTTGAGCGATACGGGAGAGTTTGTGTCTTGACTTTGGTCTGCTGAGCAGAGAGAAGAAAAAAAAGAAGAAAAAAAAGAAAATTAAAAAAACCATAGAGATTTCTAACACTTTGCAAGCATCCATTCATGTCAGTTTCGATAGAGTTGATATGAGAGAGTGACACACGTCATGCAGTTCTACCAGCCACCAGCAGACGTCACTCTGACACCAGGATACTTCAGACAAACGTATCTGACTTGCGAAGTGAAATAGAAAATAAAGTGCTATTTTGCTGGGGTGAGAAAATGTTTTTCAAATATCATGATTATGGTATGGCAGAATAATACTTTGAAAATAATATAACTCGCTCAACAAAATATCTGATTAGTGCATTCGAATAAACAGCCCTTGCAAAATGCCGATATCCTGCCAGTGTGAAAACAGTTGATTTCGTTAATGTCGCGCTATTGAATCAGGAAATTGTTCGAAACAGTTTTGTTTGTATCCTTGGGAGTCGGTCCGACGACGACGACTGTGTTTTTGTGTCGCAAATGGCTCAGATGAAGTGATCCAACACCCTGGTATAATCTCTCTCTCTCTCTCTCTCTCTCTCTCTCTCTCTCTCTCTCTCCCCGTCTTGCCTCTTTAAGCCGAACAAGGCGTTCCTCATTTGGAAAAGCGGTCTTGTTCTCGCTCTCCTCCTCTCTCTGTCTCATTTGACAAGCAAATTTGCAGACAGTGCCTGAGGATAACAACCTCGTTTGACAGTCAATTAACCGTGAATAGTCAAAGCCAAGGCAGTTTGCATTATATAAATGGAAAATTAGATTATTTTCTCCCTCCCTCCCAAGAAACAGAACTATCTTTAAGACACTGCCGTTAGACTCTTCGGGAAAATCAGAAGTTCTAATCACGTTTCCCAGCAGCCCCTCGGAGACGTTTAGCAATCAGGCAAAGGTGGTTTCATTTAATTTGTTTCATGTATTTTTTTCAAAGTATATTGTACGTTATATGAGGAGATCATTATCGGCTAGATGATATAAATGTTGCTATAGATGTCATAAAACACTTTTAATGTCTTTCTGACAGATAAAGGCAATAAGCTATGATCTTTCTAATGGAAGATTTTTCCAAGCAAAAGGCAATTATTTCCGTCTGATATTGTTCAAATGGTGATTGTCACCTTCCTGGCGTTGAGCTGATTGTCTTGCTGAACTGTTATGGCTCCCTACAGAACACATTTTCCCAATGACATTCTGGAGAGAGCTGCTCCATTTTAAGAGTGAGGCGAGAGTATATTCCATCCCCTATCTTTTATATTTAGATTAATCCTAATATCCTTGCAGGGATGGGCTGGCTGTGATGCGCAAATGATTTTGGAGGCCCTCTTGCTGTAAGTGGCGGATGTAAAGCAGAGATAAAGTGGCATGTGTTCTTACTTGGATTCTCACGCCAGTATTCAGGCGCTGATGTTTCTGTCTCTGAGACGAAAAAGCTGCTCTGCTCTTTGTTGTCATCTGTACGAAAAAACGAAATGAATTGCATGTTAAGGTAAAGGTGTAAAATTGTGTTGTCTTACGTAATGCATGGAAAAATCACATTGCAATTTCCACATTCTTTATATTGCAACAACATTGATTTCTCACCTGAGATGGTGCTTTTGTTTTTGCTTGCATATGCTGGCAGCCCATCGTCTCTGCTCTTGTGAGCCTGTGAGCATAAAACACCAGAGGTGTCTGATTAGGACTGATTCATAACACCAGGCCAGAGGTTGAACATAGAGCAACGAAATATATCAGTCGGCCAAAAGCACAGAATTGATTAGCCTTGAGCACGACATCGCTGTTATGTTTTATATATATGATCCTGATGCTTGTTTGGCTTTGTCGTGCTATTCCTCTGGATAAATCAACGTGTGTGAGGCTAATTGCTAAAGAATTCCCGCTTCGATCCCTGTGTCTCTCAGCGTCACAGGGTTAAAGATTAAAAGGGCTAATAGGCAGAAGTGACAAAGGGGAGCAAACATAATGTCGCCATTAAACAAAACACGACTGGGCTTATTAGAAGGGATCAAAGAGCTCTGAATATTTCATTTCTGCAGGGAACACAGGCTATCAATCTTGTTATGCATATGGCCCCTGCCAGCCGATGGCCCGCATTTAAATAATTAGTTAAAGTGCCTGGAGGGAATATTTACATTTCTGTACGCGCTGCTTTCCTCCAGCGAGCCGTGAACGGGGCTGGGGACTTTGAGGATGGTGGGCGGACTGACAGCGAGGCCGGGTTTGTCCTCTGCCGAGGTCTCGGCGGGAGCGCTCGGGAAGGAGGGCGGTTCTTTGGCCTGCTGTGGTTCCCCCGCGCTGTTGTCGGGAAGTCCGTGCATGTGCAGGGGCGTCTGCGCCGCTCGGCTTGCCGAAGTCCTCCTGCTCCTCGTCCTGTTTGGTCTCCACGTCCACTTCCTGCTCCTCATCGCTCTCTCCGCTGTCGTAGCTGCAGCTGGTGCCAGGAGAAAGGTGTCGCTCCGGACCGAAGTCCTCCAGGCTGCTGTGGAGCTTGGCAATGCTTTCTGTGTCTTTGACCACTGGCCGGAAGGCGGAGTGGTAACTTGCCTTGCGGGCTTGTAGCGAGGGAGTGTCTAGGAGTTTTAGCCATCCCTCCGGGGTGGGTCGGAGGTCAGAGGTCACTGGTGGACAGTCGCTCTCAAACAGCCCGGATCTAGGGTTCGTTTCCAAACCCGAACCGGCATCACCTTGTTCAGACAGATCCAAAAAGGCTTGTCTGAGGGACGGGCTCTCTGTGAGCGAGGAAAGGGCATTGGGTTGGGGTTGGAGGTAAGTGGGCACTGGGATACCCCCAGTTGCCCTCGGGGGCCAAAACATGCAAAAGGGAGGATAAAAAGCGTCCTTGCGGCCGGGCCAAAGGAGCCCTGAGAGGCCGCTGTTTTTCTGTCCGTTGGTCGCCTCGCTGTCGTCCTTCTTCTGCGGGCACAAGCCGAAGGCTGGGAAGGTGTACGGGCTTGGGAATAGCGACGTTGTTGGGAACTTCTGCAACATCCCGAAACCTTTGCTCGGTACCGGGATGACCGGGTAACTGCGCGGGGCCTTTCGGGGCGAGAGGCTGTTGGCGTCCAACTCATCGTCGTCCTCGTACCGGCCTCTCTTCTGAGCCAGTTCTGGAGAAATCATGTGGGGCAGCACCGAGTTCACAGCCTTGACCGAGCCCATGTTAGAGGAAGGAAATGCCCTCTTGCGACTTCCTCCATTAAACATGGCTTTTACGTCCTCCCAGGCAAACAACAGGTCCTCCGCTGCCGTTTTGTCTGACAGTTTAAGGTGCCGACGCCAGGAGTTGAAGTTGGCGGCGTCTGGCTGTGTGTACTTGGCCTCGGGTGTGCGGTGCGAGTGGAAGATGAATTTGTTAGGGGAGAAGTACATATTACAGTAGGAGCACTTGATGCATTTGGCCCGGGAGCTGTTGTAGCGCGCCGGGATGAAACTTCCCCGGCAGCCCCAAGCACATTCATGCATCACGTCGAATGCAAAGTTGTCTGGCAGCTTGGGTGGTGAGTTCTCTCCCAGGAAAGACTTGCACAGTCGCTCTGCCTCTCGTTTGGTGATCATGCCGCAGCGGCGGGAGGAGATGGGCATGGCTCCCGCCCTCCGGAGGATCTCCAGCTGGACCGGGGTGCACTGCACACAGGTGATGCCCAGAGCCACTCGACGGTTGTGGATCTCGTTGTAGCTGTAGTTCTTTAACAGGGTGTTGGATATCTGAGCCAGGCATAAGCGCTCTTGATTGTCAATCACCAGCGAGACAATAGGCACCCCATAGAGGATGACCTGCCCAACTTGGTTGGGCTTAAGCGAGGATCTTGGAGGCGTGAGCGGCTCCTGCTGGAATGAACCTGGTGGGGTGGCCATCACAATGTCGTTTTGTCCAGGCAGAAGACTCTTTTCCATTCTTCAGAGACCAATGAGTGGAGGTGTTCGCCTGTAAACATATTTAAAAGGTTAATTTAGCAATGAAAATAAAGGAATCAAAGAAAAAAGATGCATTAATTCATTCATAAAGAATATTACTCTGATAATGGTAGTTGTTACCAGATGTGGCATAATTATTACATAGAAACCAGATTTGTTATTTCGCTGTACCAAAAGAAAAAAAAAGAAGAAGAAGAAAGAAAATTTAACAACTTGCACATTAATCTACAGCTTTTTTAACTTGTCAGACACGTTGTTTGTAGATCAGCATATGATACGGGTGACATAAAAACTCCAGAACGAGACAAAAATGACGAAATAAAAACCGTTTAAAGGAGCAAGAGAATATAAAGATGCTATTCAATAAGATGCAAATTGAATAAAAGGATATATATTTAAAAAGAAAAATATAAAAATTAAAAAATGAAGAATTAATATTGTGCCAGCATTAAATGATTCATTTTATTCCTTAAAGACTCTGAAGCACGAACGCTACTTGTCTCTGTGTGAAAATACAAAAAGAAAAAGCGTGTAGTGCTTTTAATGCTGCGTAATTATTATTATTTATTATTATTATTATTATTATTATTATTATTATTATTTTATATATAACTTTATGTGGGGAAATAACGACGTAGCGAAATTTCTTAGAGTTC